>NC_091741.1:56691497-56716497 GCF_043380555.1 Nothobranchius furzeri | reverse complement strand
TTCATTTCTTTTTGGTCTCTCTTACAAACTCCTTCATAAACTTCAACTGGTCAAGAACTCAGCAGCCCGTATTATCACCAGAACCCCTTCCTTTCACCACATCACCCCAGTTCTCCAGCAGCTTCACTGGCTTCCAGTTAAATTCAGGTCCATCTTCAATCCACAACCTCTCTTCTCTATATATTTCAGACCTTATAAGTATTACCACCCCCTCCCGTTTCCTCAGATCGTCTTCCTCCCTCCATCTTGCTGTTCCTTCTGCCTGTCTCACTACCATGGGGAGCAGAGCTGTCAGCCACTCTGCTCCCCGACTCTGGAACTCACTCCCCCCAAACATCAGGAATATTGACAATTTCACCCTCTTCAAATCCAGACTCAAGACATACCTGTTCAAATCTGCCTATGACCTCTGATTTCATTTGAATTGTTTATTTTTCTGTTCTTTTCTTCATTGTGTTTTATTGTTGCTTTAATGTATTTTACTGAATGTATTTTTACTGTCAAGTGACCTTGGGTGTCTTGAAAGCCGTTTTTAAATAAAATGTATTATTACTATTATTATTATTATTATTATTATTATTATTATTACACGTGCAAGTGTGCATGTGTGTGTGTGTGTGTTTGTGTGTATAAATGTGAGTGTGTTTATGTGTGCGTGCATGCATGTGTGTGTGCGTGCCTGTGTTTGTCTAGCTAGGATTCAGAATAGCCTGTGTGTACCTGTGTGTGTGTGTGTTTATGAATGTGTTTGTGCATCTGTGTGTTTCAGACTAAAACGTATTTTCGTACTCCGCTGTGAGCCCGTGTGTACCTGCGTGTGCATGCGTGTGTGTGTGTGTGTGTGTGTGTGTGTGTGTGTGTGTGTGTGTTTGTGTGTGTGCGCATGTACATGTGTGTGTGTTCCAGGACTGGCTGGTCTCCTCGGTGTAAGTGCGACTAGGTGATCAGTGCCTAATATTCCCCACAGAGGAATAAAGTGAGCGTTTCCCCTGAAAAAACAACATCACACAAAGGGCCCTTTGACGAGGCAGTGCATGTGTGTTTGGGCAGAGAAGGGGGTTGATTCTGCAGATCCTGGACCCTCTGAACTCCCCTTCACTGTGACCCACTGGGAGCAAAAGCTTGACAATACCTTGTATGTGTATGTAAAGACAACATTACTCAGCCAGCCTGGGTCTGAGTCAAAAGCTAAAGACAGAAGTCTGTATTTTCACACAGGAATGTGCTTAATAGCACAATGGTGATGCTGTTAGGGAGTTCAGTGGGTCTTTGTTGTTACCTATCAGTTAGTGTGAACACTTTCTGTTGTTTTCAAGAGTTCTAGGATTGAGTTGACCCTTTCTCTCCATTCATCCCAGTTTTGCCACAGTGGGCTTCTGTTTCTGTGAAAAAGACCCTCTGTGCTGCATGTGCTCTGTGCTGCACAAAGCTAAAGTGGAGCAGGGGTACATAATGCTTCATTTAAAAAATTTCCAAATTTTTTAATTAGTCAAGGGAATTAAGTGATTTAAGTGTGTGTGTGTGGCATTTTTTGTAAAGTAATACATTAAATAACAATAATAAAAATAAAATTATGTCTGTGTGTAAACTATATATAATATTTCAAAAGCTTTGTCACACTCCATAAAATTACCAATAATGTATGTGATGTCTGTGAAGTCACTATTTGCTTACATGTGTTAATGAATTAAAAAGTTTGCCCAAAAGAGTTCATGGATTGTCCATATTGAACACCATGTTCAGGCATTATGCCCATATGGGCACCAGGACACCTTAGGCCGCGTCATCGTCTCATCCGGTTGATTCGCTGGAGTTTTTGACAATTAAAAATTGCGCCCACATTTTCAAGTTAACCCTTTAGGTGCCATAGTTTTTTCAGTAAAATATGACATTTTTATATCACTATTTAAAGAGCTTGTAGTTTAAATCCTCCATGTCCTCCATGACAATCCAGGGTCCAGACCAGGAAGCAGAGTCGTAGTTTAACCCACCCCTCTGCAGCTTCTGTACTGTTACCCACCCACTACCCCATAGAGACAGTGTCCTGCCCACGGCCAAAATCACACAGATTAAATATCAGGCTTAATAAAGCAAACCATGGAAATCTCATAAATATTAGAACAAATTCAACTGAGCAGAAAACTAGAAAAATTAAATGTGGGTTGTTGAACATTAGATCCCTTTTTTCCAAGACTTTGTTAGTTAATGACTTGATTTGTGATAATCAGATCTCTTTGCTCTCTCTCACAGAATCCTGGCTGCAGCAAGAGGACTGTGTTAGCTTAAACAAGTCGACTCCTTCAAATTATTTAAATCATCATATTGCTCGAAGTACAGGGCGAGGAGGAGGAGTAGCAACCATTTTTCATTCGGACTTATTAATCAATCCCTTACCAATTAATAGTTACAGTTCGTTTGAACATCTTATTCTTAGTTTTCCTAATCCAGATTGCAAAACTGTAAAACCACTCTTGTTTGTAGTTTTATATCGCCCACCAGGCCCTTACTCTGAGTTTTTGGATCAGATCTCTTAGATTTTTTATCTGATTTGGTGCTAAATACTGATGAGGTCATTATAGTGGGGAATTTTTATATTCATGTGGACATTGAAAATGATTGCCTCAATGTAGCCTTTTGTAATATCTTAGAATCAATTGGTTTTACTCAAAGAATACATAGCTCCACCCACTTGTGCCATTATACATTGGACCTTGTTCTGACCTATGGCATTGAGTGTGAGGAAATAACAATCTTTCCACATAATCCAGTCCTCTCGGACCACTTTCTGATAACCTTTGAGTTTTTTATAACTGAGTTCTCGAGACATGAAAGTAAATTTCACTATAGTCGGTCTCTATCTGACATTGCAGTTGCATCTTTTAAATCAACTGTTCCATCTTTACTGTCTTCAGCACCTTGTCTACTTTTAAGACTAGGCTTAAAACATCTTTATTTGATAGGGCCTATGGTTAAAATCTGATGTTAGCCTAGATCTGGAGGAGGATAAAGTGGGGGAGTAGAGGGAGGTGGAGTGTACAGTCGGGAAAGACGGCTCTCCCTTGTCCTGCCTCCAACATGCCTCCATCTAAATAGGATAGATTATCCTGAGTTATCTCTGTAGCTATGCTGCTATAGGCCTAGACTGCTGGAGGATACACTGACCACTTTTCACACTCTACTGCTTTATTCTACAGTCTACTCTTTAACTGTATTATTTTCTGCAATTTCAGCAGTTACCTTTATTTTCTCTCTAAGTGTTTTTCTCCCCAGAAGAAGCTACAATGATGTTCTGCTGAGCTGTGGTGGCCTCATGGAGGGGGCCATCGTCTAGCACACTGCTGTTAACCACTTAAACATTCTCCTTCTCCTGATAATAACTTTTTGCTTTCCTTGACGTTGGATGTGCTACTACTAGTTTATCTGTTTAATTATATATTCACTAGGATAAATACAATAAAGTCTATCTCTCACCAAATAGAATATTTACTAAGAAATCACAATGTAACCATAGACACATTACTTTGTCTTGTGTGTGTGTGTGTGTGTGTGTGTGTGTGTGTGTGTGTGTGTGTGTGTGTGTGTGTGTGTGTGTGTGTGTGTGTGTGTGTGTGTGTGTGTGTGTGTGTGTGTGTGTGTGTGTGTGTGTGTGTGTCTCCTCTGTCTTCTCGATCCCCAGTGAGTCGTGGAGGATGGCTGCTTATACTGAGCCAGGATTCTCTGGAAGTTTCTTCCTGTTAAAACGGAGTTTTCCTCTCCACTGTCGCTGCATGCTTGCTTAGTATGAGGATTGCTGTATAGTCACTGACACTAGTCAGTGACTTGATACAATTTGCTGGGTTCCTTATATAGGAAACATTATTTCTGATTGGCTTAATGAACTGTGAACTGGAATGTTTATTATGTGAAGTGCCTTGAGACGACTCTTGTCGTGATTTGGCGCTACATAAATAAACTTGAATTGAATTGAATTTAATTGAATCTGGTTAGAGATAGAGGAATATTGTAAATTAGAAAAATCTTCAGCATGAGCCACATTTTGTGATAGGAATAAATTCACTCACATAAATTGCATATTTTGACGTCATCAGGTGGCAGCCATATTGGATTGCATCACATTTGCAGATTTATTTTTTTTAAAAATGTTTTTGTCTTATTTTCTTAGTGTTGTTATTGTTTATGATACAATTATACATATTCCTATGTAGACATATATAGCTATGTATGTATGTATATATATATATATATATATATATATATATATATATATAAATATTTATTACTTTATTGGTATTTTGTTATGTTTACTGCGTATCAATCAAGAACACTGTTTTTGGTGCTTCAGCGTCATGAGCACATTTCACTCATCCCGTCTTTGGTTTATTTTGTTTATAATTGTTATATACATACATACATACATACATACATACATATAATATATATATATATATATAAAAAAAAATATATATATATATATATATATATATATATATATATATATATATATATATATATATATATATATATATATATATGTATGTATGTATAATCCTCAATCTCTGGCTTTTCCACAAGCCCCATGCAGAACTGAAAGGCAATGAAAAACTTTCATTTCTGGGACAGTTACATCGTACCAGTCATTATATCTGGAGCTAGATTTCAGTTCCTCCCTCTCTAAATACTGGTGAGCATATCGGTTAGTTCCAGTTGTGATGAGGGTCCAGAATTCCTCATCCAAAAAATCTGACAGAAAATCAATGTGTTCTGAATTTGACAGATCCCTGTCTCCACAGTATCCAACTGGCTCATCAAAATGCCTGATCCACTCGGAATACTGTTCCTCTTCTCCCAAACTAACCCAGCCATCATCATCATTATTGTCACTGAGGCTGTGTTGGGCCACCCCCCTGCTAGCAGTGATATTTTTTCCCCGCGGTTCCTCCACCTCCTGCTGCAATTCCTGCGGTTTACACCCCCGGGGCTGAATCGATCACCAGCGGAGTTTTCACCGGCCCATCACCGCCGCCACCCCCCCCCACCCCCGGCACAGACCCAGTACGAGCTGCTCAAGCCCCCCGCCACCTGTCTTTCCCCGACCACGGACACGGTGACGCGGAACATCGGACAAGGTAAGGACTGGATGGCTGCTACTTGTGTAACTGCGTCGTTAGACTCGCTATTGCTGTGCGCTGAAGCCACGCTTTCCATCTCGCTATAAGACCGCAGATCATCCTCGGAAAGGAAATATTCTTCCTCCGAATCCGAATCTGCCAGTACTAGACAAAGAGCTTCGTCAGCACTGAACATTCCTCTCAGCATTGTGTTTTTTCCCTCTACCACTCGCTCGCTCTCACTCGTTCTGACAACCTCCGCGGCTCTGCGACTGGTGGGCGGGCTTCAAGCTCTAAATAAATTTGAATAGTAACACACCCACAAATGCTGCTTGGATTGAAGTTACAGGTGTCTGCCACCCCGCAGTGTAACGTATTAACTGCATGAGGGCTCATTTCTGCTGTTGTGGCTTCTTAAATCCAACATTGCTGCTTGTCGCAATTCTGCGACTTTGGTGCTTAAAGGGTTAACACATTTCTTTTAACAGTGGTAGTTGTTGCATCTTTACTGTTCCCCTGCTTCAGCCCTCCCCCTGCACAGCAGCTGCAAACTCACCGATGTGCCTGCAGCCTCTCAGAGTTTCTGCTGCTCTAAACACTGAAAGAATCATTTCATTTTCTGTCCGTCACTTCTGATTACCTTCAAGGGTGTCTGTTTGTTGCAACCACCAGGTACAAAAATGAACTTGTTTTTATTTGACTATTTTTTTGTCCAGTCTCTATTATCTTCCTGCATCTCCTCTCAATCCCAAAGAAAAACTGCTACCTGGCTTCATATTTTTCACCTCATGAGTTACCTTTCAACTAGTTCAAAAAGATCTATCGACCGCAAAAATAGCGGAGTGCGCGCCGGCTGCACCGGTGAGGTGAAATCACCAGAGGACAAAACGGATGATACGTTCCGCTCCGCAGCAAAACACATCAGGCACAAATAAAAGACAGAAATAATTAAAGGATATGAGCCGACATAAATGATCGTGTGTTAAATTTGCTTTTGAGGTGGAGACACTTTGAGAATGTTACTGTGGCCGAGCTCAGGACGGATCTGTCTGGAGTGCGTAAGAGCTCTGTGCCTCTCAGCTCTATATAATCCCCAGAGAGTCCACATGAATAATGTAATACAAGTAGAACCAGGATTGTTTTTGGGCACCCCCTGGGTGTGTAAGTTGAGGGCTTCCAGGGGAGCATCATCCTTTGGGGTGAGCCGGGATCCCTTTAGCTCACCCATAATTCGAACCCTGCGTATAGCACAAGTTGGTTGTGTTAGTTGTCGGATCCTAGCAGACAGTTGCTGGAACGGTCCTTTCAAAATAAGATAGTTCCCAGATCTTGTTCCGGCAAGATCCGGCTCAAACTAAGCACTGGTCGTCAGTGCTTGTTATGGCAGCATTACCTGAATCTGCTGATTGACATTGGTGGCTAGGGATACTGTCAAGCTGAAGAAAGAGTCCTGTCGGGTCTTTTTGGCCTGTGGGACTCCAGAAGCAGCTGATGGATACTGGAAGTCTAAGCAGAATGCAGCTTTGGTGGTCGCACAGGCAAAAACCTGGACTTGCAAGGAGTTTGGAGAGACCATGGAGCAAGAATTCTGTACAGATTTGAGGAGATTCTGGTCCACCATCCAGCACCTCAGGAGGGAAAAGCAGTATGCTACCAACACTGCTTAAAGTGGGGATGGTGTGTTACCATCTGACCTCGACTCGGGACGTTGAAGATGGGTTGGTGGAGTACTTCGAAATCTTCCTTAATCCCACTGGCACGTCTTTCAGTGAAGTGGAGTTTGGGGACCTTGGGTTGAGCTCTCCAGTCTCTGAGGCCGAGGTCACTGAGGTGGTCAAACAGCTCCTCAGTGGCAAGGCCTCGGGAGTGGATGAGATCCGCCCAGAGATTTTTTTTTTTTGTCGGGCACAACACTGGGTTCATGTTTACATCTTCCAGTCACTAGAGGGCACCAGTGCACTAAAAAGTCCACTCGTTAAGGCAAGGCTGGGACTGTGTAAAATGCTGGACTTGACAAGTCAAGCCGCTGATTCTGGGCCCAGAAGATGTTCTAACCGTAAATGCTGTTGTAAAATAAACATTTTAGTCCTAATCCTGCACGATTTGTCACTGGACATGGGGCTGTCTGGTCACTTAACGTGTCAACAGTGAACCAACACCCAGACGAATGGTATTTTTCTTCTGTTGTTGCACTACCACCTCTAAGCACTAGATGTCACCAGAGTGTCTATGTCCATATTCAACCTTTGAGGTTCTGGGAGTTGTGGGGCTGTGTTGGCTGGTGTAGCTCTGCACGATCACGTGGACATTGAGGGCAGTTCCACTGGTTTGGCAGACCAGGATAGTGGTCCCCCTATTTAAAAAGGGGGACTGCAGAGTGTGGTCCAACTACTGGGGGATCACACACCTGAGAGGCCCTAACCGCAACATTGTTGGGCCCGTTTCCGGTAAGAGTTGGACTCCGCCAAGGCTGCCCTTTGTCACCAATTTTGTTTATAACTTTCATAGACAGGATTTATAGGATCGGGTTTTGGCAGATGATGCTGTTGGTTTCATCAGAATGTCATCTCCAGCTTTCAATGAGTGAACGATCATGACAGATAGCTTTTGTCATGTCTTGTTCCTCATTTTTATTTACTAATTCAAAATAAAGCTTTGAAAAAAGACTCTTATTTTGTAGCTTTTACAAGCTAACATTTCACCCATTCTCCATTTTTTCCACTACAGTTTTTCCTCTGGTTCCTTCTCTCTCCCCACTGCCATGGTGTGATACCACATTGCAGCTGTATCACAAAGTGCTAATACCTAAGCTGTCATCACAAAATCCCATGTCTCCAACCCTTGGTCCTCTCCGCCCTATTTCAGATCAAAGGCTGCAGCATCCCTATCCTTTCACCCCCTTTTTTATAAAGACAACTATTAGTCAGACTCAAATAGACAGACTGACAAACAGACAGTTATAGAGAAATATGCTTTCTATTTTCTCCTGAGAGGTATACCACACACAGACAGGCTCACAGGGGGATTATTTGGAAAATTCTAGTCCCAGAGTGTCACCTCGAGCCTCAGAACACCGACAATTGTGCTAATGTCGCGGTGTGAAAGCATCAATCTGTCAACAAAAGCTTATGGGGCAAAGGGCTTTCAGCATTGCACCAAAAGTCTTTTAAAAAAACAACAACTGTTCTATATTTCTGTGATGAGTAAGATAATGAGGCATCAAGTGAGACTGAAAAGAGAAAATTGTTACCATTACCTTGAAGAGGCCAAAAAGTACAGAGTAAAATGAAAAACGAAACGTCATGAGAAGGAATAATCAAGACAGCGGTATTTTGTGCCGGATGCCGCCATTCCCCTGCATTATCAAAATTGATTGTGCCTATAATTTTCCAACGGGGAGACGGTGAGAAAGAAACCGGCCCTATTGTTGAGTCAGCACATACCACACACCCTGGTATTGGAGCAGTTAAGTGGCAATTTTGCTGGGTGCCAGCAGGTTTTCTTTAAAATATGCCACCTTCTGTATTTTCTTCTTTTTGACTGAAGTTTGATCGACCTGATCAACATTACCCAACTTTATGTTCCAACCTGATCCGTGCTCAGACACTAAATTTGAAGTCTTATCTTTTATTTATTGAAAGCCAAACATATCAGAGGGCCAAGAAGTAACACCACAGACAAATCAGAACCACTCAAGAATTAAAGACACCATCTTTGGTGTGACATCTAAGTGAACCCGTGCGCACGGACGCTTCCATCCAGAGGTGCGCTATCTGCAGTAGGAAGTTTCACGCAGGCCTTTCCTGTTCGTCCAAAGAACAATCTCTATTGTTGCCTGCCCCGCCACGCTGACATGCCATGACCTCACCTCCACGTCTGAGCTGACAATAAATCCTACCCCTATGAATGGAACAAGTGATGATAGATTAAGGAGTTATTGGTGCCAAAAGCATGGAAAACAACAGAATCTAGGTTAAAAATAGGAAAGTACATAAGTGTGGGAATTTAAAAAAGGATTTTTTTTTCATGCCATCTTTCTGGTATTTTTACCTAAAGTAAATCATTCTATTTTTATTTTTCTTCTTAGAATTCAATTTAAAATGACTAGTTTCAGGACAGACTCAACAAAGGCAACCCGTTTGAAAAAATGTACCTTTCAAACAAATATTTCATATCATATTCTAATTTTCTGAGATTTTAAATTTGGCTTTTCATCCATTCATCGGGACGCAGGGGCAGTAGCCTAAGCAGAGAGGCCCAGACTTTCCTCTCCCCAGTCACTTGGGCCAGCTCCTCTGGGGGAATCCCACTGGCCAGCTGACAGACATAGTCCCTCCAGCGTGTCCTGGGTCTTCCATCAGGTCTCTTCTCAGTTGGACATGCTCAGAAAACCTCACCAGGGAGGCGTCTAGAAGGCATGTTTATGTTTACGTAAGTAGCAGACGCTTTTGTCCAGCTAACCCAACTTACAACGATAATGAAGTGATAATGAGGCCAGTAGGTTGCCCTTAAGGCAAGCATCCTAACTACATGTCTGAGCCACCTCAACTTGTAATGAGTTTCACTTTTGGACATATGATGGTAGCAAGGAGGTGGGGCTAATGACTGGGTCACCTGTGAATGCCTTGTGATGGGAAGTGGGAAGAGTAAGAACAATTGCTTTTTGCTGCTTTAACAAATAAAGAGTCATGATACAGAGATAGAGATAAAGCATTTGGAAGTAGGATGAAGACACATCTCTCAGGATTACAAGTTATTGCAGAATTTTCTAGAGAAGAATAAAACAAACTAAACATCCAAATACAGCCGAGTATGTCACAACAAATATTACTGTACATTCAGCTGTTCTTCAGACTCGTGATGTACTTATAAAAAGCACTGGTGCTACGAAATAAGTGAACGATGACCACCTTCATTAAGGTACTGGCCTCTTCTTATTAAAGTATTTATATTTAAATATTGTAGTTTTTTTGTACTATCTGCACCAAAACATGTTTTTATACAATTAAACAAGGAAATCTACAGAAAGCTCAACTTGTAAATGGATTTTAGGCCAATTTAATTTTTTTCACACCTTGGAGTTGTGTGTGCGGACTAGACCGAGCGCTGAAGCGAGTTCGTATGGTGCTTATATGTATGAAAAAGAAACAACACTTTCACTTCCCTAAACAATGCATTGATTCAAATTTCTGTGCTGCAGCATGAGATGAATAGAAACATTCTGGATAACATATTGAGAGTGGGACTAAGATAAAGAAAGGGCCTTATCATTAACCAGTTGAGGACACAGCTCCACTGGCCTTGGTGAGAGCAGATGATGGAACAAGCTTCTCTGCCTTATGTTAACATGACTCCAGCGTGTTAAAGCAGGGTTCCCACATCTGATGGTGTGTGTTTGTGTTTTTCCTCTTGTTTGACATTGTGTGTGTGTGTGTGTGTGTGTGTGTGTGTGTGTGTGTGTGTGTGTGTGTGTGTGTGTGTGTGTGTGTGTGTGTTACATTACTGCTGCTATAATTCACCTGTTGACTCATATTTTAAAGTCTCAGCACACTTATTGTACAGCAAGTGAGAAACCAGCGGGCTAAAGTGGATTTTACTAATGTGCAAATGACCTAGCTTGGCTTCCTTTAAATGAAACATTGTGAAGGTTGCACCCTATTCACGTCTAAACATCCTGGAGCAACCGTTGGGTGTTCTTAGGGCACTCAGCAGCTTTTAGGCAGGTTGTGATTCTGTATCCTACAAGTAAATTATGCTCATCTCTCACGATCTCTCTACTCACTAGTGTTTGTTTTTCAGCCCATATTTTTTCATGTTCTGACAATACATTTTTCCCATTCATAGCAATTCAGAAACTGAACACTTGCACTGAAAGGCCTTTTTCAAAGAGATGCTGTTTCCTTTTACAAATGCACATAAAAGAAGAAAGTTTTATGAACTGTTTTCTACAAAAATAAATTACAGTATGGAAGAAATCGTCTCACCTGAATATGACTCTTTTTAGACACAGAATTTCTAACATTTAATTTTTATTCTGTGAAGTTGTGCATTCTAATTTTTCAGGTTAAAATACACCAGCAAAAAATGTATCCAATAATACAACAAAAAATGAAGTGAGCTCACGGTCACCCAAGCCAAAGCAATCGTTCCTCACAGGTGTCAGGTGATTACTGAAGTGTGATTTTACGAGCTAAAAGCCACTTGACTCAATTGAGTGAAGATAACTTTGGCTTGGGTTACCAGGAGATCACCTCATTTGTTGTTGAATTTAGCTATTTGCTCATTTTTATGTTGAAATTCTGTTGTTGAATTTTTAAAGATGAAATTCCACAGTTTAACATTTGAGGATGACATTTTTGTAAAAAAAAAAAAAATCAAATACAATATTTCAAAGACTGAAAATTCTATGTCTACGAATTTTGTCTGGTGAGACTGCATTTCTTCTATATTTTTGCCTCCTCGGCAAACACTAAATCTTATATTTTATATCAATATTTTTGTCCCTCTTTGGACCCCGTAGTTCCACCTGGTTTAAACACCATAGCCTATCTGAGTATTGTTGCAGAACATGTCCATCCCTTTAAGACCACAGCAGTACAGCAGTAGCTCAGGAGGAAGAGCGGGTTGTCCAATAATCGGAAGGTTGTAGGTTAAATCTTGGCTCCCACCACAGAATGTTGCTGTCGTGTCCTTGGGCAAGACACATCACCCACCTTGCCTGCTGGTGGCAGTTGGAGGGACCAGTGGCACCAGTATTTAGCAGTCTCGCTTCCATCAGGGTGCCCCAGGGCAGCTGTGGATACAGTGTGACTCATCATCACCAGCATGTGAATGTGTGTGTGAATGGGTGAATGACTGACTGTGTTGTGAAGCGCCTTGAGGGGTTGTAGAACCCCAAGAAAGCGCTATACGAATACAGGCCATTTACGTTGACCCATCTTCTGAAGGCTACTTCCAGCAGGATAAAGCACCCTGTCACAAAGCTCAGACCATCTCTAACTGGTTTCTAGAACATAATTCTCTGGAAGATCTTCAGTGGAACTCAGTGTAACATGGTTGAACTGTCACGTTGAGCAGGAGGTTAGGACCCAAAAACGCAGAACACCAGACCAGATCACTCAAGACAGGAGCAGATGTAAAGAAATAAATCCTTCATTTTAAGGAGGATGCGCAAAAGTCCCAAGGCACAAACAAGAATCAGGCTTAATTCTCAAATGCATAGAGTGGTCAAAAAGCAAAACACAAGCTCACATACGAGCACGGACTCGGGCAAACCACGAGAGGGAACAGAACAACGCAGACACATAAAATGGACCAACAAACACTGACAAGACAGGGTTTTTAAACACAGAGGGAAGCAATCAGGGGAACAGGTGACAGGTGTGAGGAGTGAGGTCTAGAGGGAGGACAGGTGTCATCAATAAACTAAATGGGGAAGGAACCACCAGAGGGCAAGATAAACCATAACATATAAAGCCCTAAATAACTAAACCTAGAAACTAAAGGCAAAGATAAACAACCAATGACTAGCGGGGTGAGGAGGACTAATGCAAACAAATAGGAACTACAAGGGAGTGACTAGGAGGAAACATGTGGGAAGCATAGAGGGAGCTGGGGAACACAAGAAGACACATGAGGAGAACATGAGTGGGCTGGGGAAGTATAAGGACACACAGAGCACAAGGGGACACGAGGAGAACGCAGAGGAAGAACAGGAGGGGGCTGGGGACCAAGGGGACACAGAACATGACAAGAACAGGAGAATGATATTACGGAGGTGCAGTCTGTACATCTAAAGAAACTGTGTAATGCTGTCAAGTCAACATAGACCAGAACTCATAACTAACAAATAAATGTGTAGTTCTGATGGCAGAAGCGGGTCTAACACTGGACTAGTAAAGTGGACCTAATAAAGTGTCTAATCAGTGTAACTGTTCTTTAAATGCAGAAACAAATGCATTTAATTCAGAATTATAAATATTCTATAACAAATGTCCTCTCAAAGCACATACAATAGAAAACAAACAAGTTCAATTAAGTTCATTTAGTTGAACTCAAATATGGTCTAACTTCGTGTAATTAAAATCAATTAAAAATAATTACAGTCAGTTTGAGGCAATTAGCTTTCATGAAAAAACCTGTAAAAGGTTGTCTTGCAAAGGAAACTAATGAATTTTACTACATTTTCACATTCTACCACCTGAAAGGAAAAGTAAACGTACCTTTCATGCAATACCAGCGCTTTGATTTCTTAGTTTTTAGGTCGTTATCAGGATGACTTATAGGTTAAATATGGAACAATTCAATAAAAAGCTGTAGAGTTTAGAGGTGTCCAGAATGAAGGTACAGCATTTCTTTTAAAATCTATATTTTAATTAAAAAAATAATCAACAATTTATTTTGATAGGCACGACACTGGGTTTATGTTTACATCTACCAGCCAGTAGAGAGCACCGTTGTCAAACAGTCCGCTCAGCACAGTGAGGCTGTCATGATCTTCAGTCATCCTGCCTCTCTACATTGCTGTACCCCACCTAACTATGCTCACCTGTTGCTTGTCTACTCATGATTGTCTGTTTAATCATCTCCACCTGTGTCCTTCAGGATATAAGCTTCCTCCAGCCACTAGTCTGTGCCAGATTCTATGAAGCTCTTGCAGATGAAATCCAGCCTTTACCAAGCCAAGCCCTTCTACATTTTTTGACCCTGTTTCTGCTCCCAAGACTTCTATCCTTGCCTGCTAAACCCCACAGACCTGGATCCCCCAGCTATCGACCCCGGCCTCCTCTCTGATTCCTCTCTGCCTGCTGGACCTTGGTGCCTTCCTGATATCTGACCCCCGTGTACCCACCTGGACTGTACTCATGACCACGCCCCCTGGGATGCCCTCCCATGGTGAGAGATTGCTAACCATCTGCTCTGTTTATGTTCCAGTGCTGCTCGCCAGGAAACCTCAGCAGTCCAACAAACTGTTCCTGTGCTCAGCATCTGGGACAGAGCAATAGATCTTCACCAATAAAGAACTATTACTGCTTCATTCTGGTGTTGGCTGAATTCTTGGGTCTGATTCACTCCAGGTTCTGGTTCCGACAGTATAATCTGGCCAGACATGGACCCATCAGCTGCACAGGAATGGCGCTCCACAGTGGAGAAGTCTATCAACAACCTGGAGGACAAGATGCACTAAATGATGTCTCTACTGCAGGGTCTGTCTGACCCTCCTCTGTTGGCAACAACCCCTGGACCTTCACACCAGATCTCCCCCTTGCACGAGCCCAAGTTATCCCTGCCTGAAGTTTTTAAAGGTGAGCCCACCCAATGCCGTCCTTTTTTGACGCAGTGTTCTATTCAGTTCGAGCTTCAGCCTTCCTCATTTCCCACCAAAAGAGCCAAGGTGGCATATGTCATTTCACTCCTCTCCGGCAAAGCTAAATTATGGGGCACCTCACCATGGCAAAGGGGCTCTGACATCTGTTACTCATACGAACAGTTCTCCAAGGAGTTTACAAGGGTTTTTGATCCTGTCCTTCCTGGGCGTGAGGCAGCAAGGGGTCTTTTGAAATTAAAACAAGGACAGAGACGAGTGGCGGAGTATATCATTGATTTTCATACATGTGCTGCTGATAGTAACTGGAATGATGATGCTTTGTGTGACATCTTTTATCAAGGTCTGAATGAGGAGATTGAGGATGAACTGTCCTCTAGGAATGCCCCCGAAAGCCTGGAAGAACTAGAAGTTCTTGCCAGCCGAATTGACCTACGGCTCCATGAAAGGAGGATTGAACGGCCCAAGACATTTTCACTACCCCACAGAGATGGCGGGTATACGCCATTATCATCTTCATTTCCTGCTGCTCCAATTTCCCCACCAATCCCAGAGGGATCTGAGCCAATGCAGATCGACAGGAGCAGGCTGTCAAAGAAGGAACGTGAGAGGAGATTAAGGAACGATCTCTGTTTTTATTGTGGCAAAGAGGGACACCAAGCCCAAGCGTGCCCATCAAAAGACCAGGCTCATTAGGAGGCAAGAGGCTTCTTCTGAGCCATCAATGCACTACTAAATCCTCTTTTCTGCCACCACTACAGGCTATCCACCACCTTCAAGGACAGGAACACAAACTGCTGGTTTTTGTGGATTCAGGGGCTGATGCAGACTTTATTGACATGAACCTCGTTTCTGCTCTCAAGAGAAGCCTCGCACCCCTTGGACATGTTCAGAAGGTCGAGCCATCGATGGTCACCTGCTCCACAAGGTTACTCACACCACAGAACCCATTAAAGTCACGGTTGGGGGTAACCATCATGAAAGTATCAAGTTTCTGGTTATCAGAACACCTGAGTTACCACTGATTCATGGCGCACCATGGCTAAGGCGTCACAACCCTCATCTGGACTGGACCACAGGAGAGATTCTTGGGTGGGGCAAAGACTGTCCTGCTATGAGTCTGTTCCATGCTGAGGCCCCTCACCCCTTTTCTGATGGGATACAAGAGACTTATCCCGATCTGAGCAAAGTACCACCTGAATACCATGATCTCAAGGAACCTTTCAATAAACACAAAGCCACGGCTCTCCCACCTCACAGGCGTCTCGACTGTGCTATAGACCTCCTTCCTGGCACCTCCCCACCACGGAGGCGTCTGTACTCCCTCTCAGGGCCTTAGAACAAAGCCATGCAGGGGTACACCAGTGACTCTCTTAAAGCTGGTCTTATTCACCCTTCTTCCTCACCTGCTGGTGCAGGGTTTTTTTGTGGGGAAGAAGGATGGCTCTCTATGCCTCTATATTGATTACAGGGGGCTTAATGACATCACTAGAAAGAATCGGTACCCTCTTCCCCTTATGAATACTGCATCTGAGTTGCTGCAGGGGGCAAAGGTGTTTGCTAAGTTGGACTTGCTTAACGCTTACCACTTAGTTAGGATCAGAGAGGGGGATGAGTGGAAAACTGCCTTCAACACACCTATGGGCCATTACGAGTATTTGGTCATGCCTTTCGGCCTCACCAATGCTCCAGCTGTCTTTCAAGCTCTGCTCAATGATGTGCTCAGAGACATGGTTGGGCAGTATGTATTTGTGTACCTTGATGATATTCTTGTTTTCTCCAAGGACCTAACCTGTCACCGGAAACATGTACGTTCTGTTATCCTCAGGCTCCTGGAGAACAACCTTTTCATCAAGGCAGAGAAGAGTGAATTTCACAAGACTACAGTCTCCTTCCTCTGATTTATCATAGCCCCTAATCAGGTTTCCATGGACCCTGCCAAGGTGCCTGCAGTCCAAGATTGGCCCGAACCCAAGAACTGAAAACAGTTGCAGAGGTTTTTCGGTTTTGCCAACTTTTACCGCTGCTTCATAAAGAACTACAGCTCTGTTGCAGCACCCCCCTCACATCTTCCAAGGTATTGTTCATATGGTCTGGTAAAGCCAACCTCTCATTCACCCACCTCAAAGCACTATTCACATCTGCTCCAGTTCTCTGCTCTCCTGATTCGGCTCTCCAGTTCATTGTTGAGGTTGATGCCTCTATAACAGGGGTAGGTGCTGTGTTAAGTCAACATAATCCCTCTGATAATAAGATCCACCCCTGTGCTTATTTCTCCAGGCATCTGTCTTCATCTGAGCAAAACTATGACGTGGGTGACTGAGAATTGCTGGCGGTTAAACTGGCACCGGAGGAGTGGCGCCGTTGGCTGGAGGGAGCAGAGCTCTCGTTCATTGTCTGGACAGACCATAGCAACCTTGAATACATTAAAATGGCCAAGAGGCTAAATCCCAGACAGGCAAGGTGGGCCCTCTTCTTCAGTTGTTTCACCTTCTCCCTCTCCTATTGACCAGGGTCCAAGAACATTAAGCTTGATGCTCTATCCCGGATGCATGAGCAAATAGGGTCAACCCAAGCATGTGGTGATGAGGAATACATTCTCCCTCAGTCTGTGAGGTTGGCAGTTTCTTGTCTGAGTCTGGAGAAGAAAATTGAGGAGGCACATCGTGACAATCCTGTTCCCAGAGAATGCCCAGCCAACCGCCTTTTCGTTCCAGACCACCTAATCACTGAGATACTGCTTTTCTATCATTCCTCACGACTGTTCTGTCACCCGGGGATTACTAGGACCCTATCAATGGTTCTGAGACGTTTCTGGTGTACCTTAGCTTGCGATGTCAAGGAGTTTGTCACTGCTTGCCACGTTTGTGCCCAATCAAAACCCTCTAGGAGACCTCCAGCTGGGTTACTCAGATCACTGCCTGTACTCCACAGACCATGGTCCCATGTCGCAATGAATTTTGTCACAGGTTTGTCACAGTCCAACTCATATTCTGTTTTGCTCACTATTATTGACGGTTTTTCAAAAATGACTCACCTTGTTCCCCTCAAAAAGCTCCCCACTGCCAAGGAATTGAGTACTGTCGTAGCTCAGGAGGTTTTCCGTTTACACGGTCTGCCATGTGACATTGTTTCGAGGCCCGCAGTTCATTTCAAAGTTTTGGGGTGAGTTCTGCAATCTGCTTGGCATCAATCACAGTCTGACTTCTGGTTTTCATCCCCAGACAGATGGACTGGCTGAAAGGGTGAATCAGGAGATCGAAACCAAACTTAAAGGCCTCTGTCAACGAGATCCATTAAAGTGGTCTGAGAACCTGCCATGGAATGAATATGCCCTTCACTGTTTGTCTTCTAGCTCCACCAATCTCTCTCCCTTTAATGTTGTTTATGGCTACCAGCCTCCTGTTTTTTCCCTTCAGGAGAAGGAGGCCTCCATCCCCTCTGCCCATGCGGCAGCCCAGCGGTGCCAATGAGTGTGGAGAATGGCCCGGAGGGCTCTACTACGTTCCGCTGCAGTGTACTCCCGCAGTGCAAACCGTCGCCGCACCTCGGCGCCAGCCTACCAGGAGGGGTAGAGGGTGTTGCTCTCTACCAAGAAGAAGAAAAAAGAAGAAGAAAATATCATTTCTATAGCGCCTCTCAAGATAAAAATCATGAGGACCTCCCTCTCAAGGTGGAGAGTCGTAAGCTCGCCCAGAGATTTATTGGTACCTTCCCCATTTCCAAAGTCATTAATCCTGTTGCTGTTCGCCTCCACCTCCCACGCGTCCTGCGTGTGCACCCCACGTTCCATGTGTCACGGATCAAGCCATTTCATTCCTGTCGTTTTGGGCGCCGGGCTGTGTTGGTGGGGGCTTGGTCTACACTGTGCACCGCCTCCTTCTGTCCTGCTGCTGGGGTTGCTGCTCTAGTATCTTGTTGATTGGAGGGTTACGGTCCTGAAGAGCGCTCCTGGGTTCCCGCCCGACACGTTCTGGACAAGTCACTCATCCGTGCCTTCCATGCTGCGCATCCTGGTCTACCTGGGGGTCCGTCGGGTGCCGGACCTTTGGTGGGGGTACTGTCATGATCTTCAGTCATCCTGCCTCTCTACATTGCTGTGCCCCACCTAACTATGCTCACCTGTTGCTTGTCTACTCATGATTGTCTGTCTAATCATCTCAACCTGTGTTCTTCAGGATGTAAGCTTCCTCCAGCCACTACTCTGTGCCAGATTCTTTGAAGCTTTTGCAGACGAAATCCAGCCTTTACCAAGCCAAGCCCTTCTACATTTTTTGACCCTGTTTCTGCTCCCAAGACTTCTATCCTTGCCTGCTAAACCCCACAGACCTGGATCTCCCGGCTATCGGCCCCGGCCTCCTCACTGATTCCTCTCTGCCTGCTGGACCTTGGTGCCTTCCTGATATCCGACCCCGTGTACCCACCTGGACTGTACTCATGACCACGCCCCCTGGGTTGCCCTCCCATGGTGAGAGATTGCTAACCATCTGCTCTGTTTATGTTCCAGTGCTGCTCGTCAGGAAACTCTCAGCAGTCCAGCAAACTGTTCCTGTGCTCAGCATCTGGGACAGAGCAATAGATCCTCACCAATAAAGAACTATTACTGCTTCATTCTGGTGTTGACTGAATTCTTGGGTCCGATTGACTCCAGGTTCTGGTTCTGACAGAGGCTGGCCTTAAGGGAAGATGGCGAACACAGCTAGTTAAGCAGCTGCTTCTGATCCCAGAAGATGGTGTTATCCTTCTCAGAAAAGGAGCAACCATAAAAGATCTAAAACTAGAGTTTAGATGAAGCTACAACAGAAGGACCCAAATAAAACATTTCATGTATCGGCAGTGAACCTGGTTTCCTGATGGCTGGATACCTTGTTCTCTTGCTGTAATCACAACCTCCACACACTAGATGTTGATTTGGTGATTGTGTTTCATATTCAACCTTTAACCCTGTTTTAAACAAATATTGGATGTATGCACACTGTTTCATCCACTCTGTAACATAATATAAAGTCAAATATCTCACAGTGATCAGTCAGAAAAGGCCTCACCATCCAAAATCAGAACCAAAAATCTGTTTAGTTTGTTTTAAAATGTTCAGGTCAAACAATCAAGTTTTACTGTGTGGAAACTGGTGTCTTTACCCACATTTGTGGCAAAAACTGATAGAAACAAAAATAACTGTGTGTGTGTGTGTGCATGGCTGGAGGGGTGAGAGTTTTATCCCAGTGTCAGTGAGAATGTGTCAAATTTCGATTCTTTTGTTTGTTGTTGCTGAGCCTTGTCGTTATGTCTATCCCTATGCAAGTGTGTGTGTGTGCGTGTGTGTGTGTGTGTGTGTGTGTGTGTGTGTGTGTGTGAGTCGGCCTGCCATCCCTGTCGGCTTTAGTTATTAGTCAGTGGCTCTGTCAAGACGAGCCTTCTTTATTTATTTTTCTCCCCAAATAGTTTGGAAGTCATAAATCCGTAAGCAGACAGATGTAAGCTGGCGACCAAATACAGAGATATATTAGGCATTCCCCTGGATCCAGAAAGCTGCTTGATGGGACATAAATGCAATCATATCCTTTCTCCCAAATCCCTCAGAGCTTTCAGATTCCCCCTTCACCACCACTGATAGACTATTAAGATACCAATGCTACTGTGCGTGCACCACACTAAATCTGCTGAGATAATTCTCATGTACATCATATGTCTTCCCTTACATTTTGATTCATGGCATTTTCTCTGAAGTGGTGAAAAGACAGTGTTGAAGCCACTAGAGCAGCTCTGCTGACATTTGAATACATTGGAAGGGTGCCAATGCAGCTACTGGAAGAAATTTCAGCATCAACTTTGAGATAATCCACGCTTAGACAAAATGGCAATGGCTTTATTGTTGTTTATGAGAAGTATTGTCTGCAATATTTATCTGTATATAATTGTTCACAAGAGCTACCAACAGCCAGAACCAAATTCCTTGTGTGTTTTACACACTTGGCAAATAAATCTGAATCTGATCCCAATAAGGCAAATCAAGACCAAGGAAATGTTAAAGCTGCCTTCCTTGGCTAATTAAGGTAACCATGGTAACCACAGAGGCAAACAGGAAAAAGTAACCTTCAGACAAACAGTTATGCGAAAAATAGAATTGTAAGTGGCAGAAGGCTTCATTCATGCACTAAAACATGACAAAACCTAGAAAAAGATTTAAAATATGCATCAAGTAAGAATGGCATCATGTGGTCAAATTTGGTTACTGCAGTCCTTTTTCTTTAGCAAAACATCACTATCTCACTGCTGTTTTGTGAGTTTCATGGCTGTTGCCAGTTACAGATCAACGCCAGAAAATTCTAGATGACAAGCGAAGATGAGTCGTACACAGAAGTTGATAAGTCGATAAACACACTGTCAAATCTGGTGCTAGCTTTCTTGGGTGTTTCACGGAAGGGAGCACTTACTACACTTATTATGGTAATATGTCCACATTGGAGGAAGTGTTGTTGGTTGCTGTCTTGCTGTTAGCTTGCTGTTATAGTTCTGAATGATTCATTAGTTAGCATTTTTAGCTTAATGTTAGCCTCTAGCCTGCTTTACCCAATGTTAGAGTAAAAGAAATGATGCCGTGGCTTCTTTGGGGTACAAGAAATAACTTCCAGGTAGCTCCTGTTTACTGGCTTTTGTTCTTTAAACAACTGGAGCTTTGTGCCTACTGGTGTTAAATTAAAAATGCCGAATTAACTCGCTGTAGAAACCTCACAGACTCACGAAATGCAAACAAAGACTGTCTTTGTTTTTTTTTAAGGAGAAAAACTGAAGATCCCTGAAGCCGGCTGAGAATTAAATCTGTTTCCATATAACCTTCCTTCCAACATGATTGAGACATGAGACTGTTTTGCAATTATTTTGCTGTAGAATTCTTACATATTGCTCCTTTAATGGGTGTTTCAATGCTCATGCATTAATTGGCATAAATATTTATGGTTCTAAGACCAGAATGAGCTTCAGTGCTGGGAGGACTGAAACAAAAAAGTTAAATAATTTCCTTTTTGTTCACCCCAGATATGATTATGATAACACAGTTTTAAAATCATCTGTCTGTATTCAGGAATGCCAGTACCAGGAAGGTAAACCCTTTGAAACCATCATGCTCCTTTTACTGTAATTGAGTTAGAAAATACCACCAAATGTCTCAATAATACCAGATTATGAATTCACAACGATATGCCAAAATAATGCTGGCCAGATGCTGTATTCATGGTCTGATTAGCAAATGAACCTAATCCAAACTGGACATCTGACAGTAGAGGTGTTCATAACCCTGACATGACTTTGGGCTCATTATAGACATAATATAATTCAGCACATTTTCTAAAGGAGTAAAAACACAGAAACCCATATTTGGCTGCTGTGAGATTATTTAAGGTTAAATGAAAAATGAGTTAAAACTGCTTTTTTCTGTTTCTGTATGCCTTTCATAACTTATTTATCCTCATTTAATATTTGTTCAAACCTCAACATACTCAAACATGTTTGTTTGAAAGGTAAGTTAAAAGAAAATGCTACATTTCTAACAAGGTGAAATAATAGAGAAGCTGTGCAACAACAGGCCCATGTCTGCTCTGAGGTGGTTTTGGAACAGGATGCACCGCCTTGACCCTTGCTTCCTCCATTACGCCTTGTTTATGTTCCAACAACTTCCTGCATTTCTCAGGCCTGGAACAGCTCGGCCGGCGGATGGTCATATCATGATATATTTGTCTAGCCCAGGAGCATGTACGTATGTGAAATAGAAATATCTGCTGACAGAAGAAACAGCTAAGTGGAGGTGTCTGTGCTGAAGTTGTAGTTTTTGCTTTTGGACACTAGAGGGTGGTTAAACCTGAGCTATGTGAGCTGGAACAAAGCTTCTCCATAAGACAGGAGGTAATATAATTTATTTACTCATTTCTATTTTATGTGATGTAGTCTGGTGGTATGTATGTGCATGTTAGATAGTTTTAGTTAATCTCATGTCTTTAAAGGCTCAAAACAAAAGGGACCTTTCACTGATGCATGTTAAAAGAGACACAACTGAACCATTTTCTTCCAAAACCTGTAGAACTGAGTGTGAGACGAATGAAACAAATATGAGTGGCATCTGTTTGGGCAAGATTATGATCATTCTTTAAAACAACATGGAAAAAAACATCTCTTAGTTTATTTGCACTAACTGTATTGATCTGGGAACAGTTTGATATGAACCATCTTTTTATATCACAGCTTCAAAATTTGTTTTTGATTGTGTTTGTGATTTTTGGGGACCCTGGTGTGGCACTGCATACAGATCCTAACTTGTTGCCCCAACAATGTGTCATTTAGCCAAATTCTTAAACCCCAGGGAATCTGGCACAAACTGGACCATCCGGTAAAGGTAGTTGTGCTACAAGATACATGACCCACTTTGTGTTTGTTACTGTTTATAAAGTCACAGACCAGGGACAGTTTTGGACCAGATCTTTACTTTTACACTCTCGTCGTCGCCGTCTTCCTCTGCTTATCCGGGTCCGGGTCGTGGGGTCAGCACCCAACTAAGGAGCTCCAGACGTCCTCTCCCCAGCCACCTCCACCAGCTTCTCCGGCAGGACCCCAAGGCGTTCCCGGACCAGATTGGAGATGTAACCTCTCCAACGTGTCCTGGGTCGACCCGGGAGCCTCCTGCCGGCAGGACATGCCCGAAACACCTCCCCAGGGAGGCGTCCAGGAGGCATCCTGACTTTTACACTCTATTATAACGAACAGTGGTTTTGTAGGGGTTTGAAGTAAGCATCAGACCACCACTGATCTTTGCACCATAAACAATGACTTAAACTTGCAGAGTCAACAAATTCCTCATGATAATCACCTAAAACTTCCAACATAAAAGCCAGTTTTTTTATTGGGCTGTGAGTATTGGTGACATTTTGTAGACAAAATTTGGAGAAAACAAGCACATAGTTCAAATCTCTCTGAATCACAGCTTTTTAAAGTATAGCTGGGTCATGTGGAGTGTATAGTGGTACACAAGTTGTGACAACAACCTAGACTCATGTAGCCATCAGCTTCAACAGATATAAATTGTGATAAAATCGCCATATCAGTGTAAAATCCTATCTTAGAAACAAGTTGAAATGGAAGTAGAGAGAGTGATTTTTTTGCTTTAAACGGAAATGAATCACATGCTTTTCCTGTGTTTCTCCTCTAATTGTCATGTGGAAGGAGTTTGTATAAGCTCCCATCTCTGGGCATCTCCTGCCAAATGTGCAGAAGATAAATTGTTTGAGATGAAAATTACTTGATTTAGAACACATCAGGGCTGAGAACAGCAGATTGTTTTCCTAAATAAGTAAAATGCTCAATAATGACTTGATAGAATTATCTCCCTCCAGGTTGGGATGGATCACAGGTGGATGATCAATGGGTCAGGGGCTCATGTGGCAAAATAAGTGGTGAAGAAGAATTATAGTCACATGTTTAGAAGCTTTTGGTTTTGACTGAAAGAAAGAGATACAGCTGCCTGAAATGATCCCCTCCACAGGGAGGCCCTGGTTCTGCCTCAGAAATAATGTAAAAAGGTCCGTGATGCAGGACGGATTCAGAGTCGAGCTGCTGTTCATCTGCAGTGACATGAGACAGGTTAGATGGTTCTGGTTCCTATAATTGGGTGCATCCTGGTTGCTCTCCTTGGACTGAGAGGAGACTCCAAACTAAAACTTCCCCTTTGGGCTGGGAAAGTATTGGGATCTACCAGGCTGGAAAGTGTGGCTGGGACACGTGTGCTTCCTTCTTCATAACCTTGATCTATGTAGCAGAGGAAAGTGGATGAATAGACGGGAAATTATGAAAATTCTAAATGTCTTTGCAACAGGTTAAAAATATCTATTGGCACAAACACGTCAAGGATGAAAAATATGATCTGTAACAACTAACAGGTGTAGTTTTTTCACTCCATCTCACCTTGTTTTTTTTTTCAAACATGAGGCTAAATTTATTGGATTTAAAGAAAAAAACTGAATACAGGAAAGAAATTTTCATCTTAGACTCACCTAAAATGTTGCGTTAAAGAGGCACAGTTCCCTAAGCTACCTTGCTGCTAAACACTGAAGAGAGAAAAATGAGTTTGGAGTGACATCCCAGTTATTGCTCTTGACATTTGTGCATCGTCCAGGCGCATATGTGGAATAAATGGTTCACCTAAGGGAGGTTGTGCATGTGTGTGAGTGTGCATGTCTGTGTGTGCTGATGAGCTAAGCGCAGCTGAGGACAAACAGTGAATGAATAATAAAGTGTGTCAAACCTGACCTATGTGGTCACTCTTTTTAGATACCACCGCCGCCCCAGCCTCCTCTCCATCTCACACACCAAAACAAAGCCTGCTGTGTGAGCTAACTTTAGAACGAGGAGACGCCAACGAGCTCCTTTGTTTCCCCTGCTTTAACAAACAGAAACTGTTGAACTGTGAAAGTGAATTGGACAGGGATCAACCATATAATATAGTTTTGACAGCCTCTCAAGCACATCCGCTCTGCCCCCCCCCCCCCCCCCCCTGCTTTAGCTGATTGCCCCAGAGCCCTTT